>NC_060276.1:22314811-22347648 GCF_021613505.1 Equus quagga | reverse complement strand
ACAAACCAAACTCATAGAAAAAGGGATCAGATTTGTCATTACCAGAGGTGGGGGTTTGGGATGGGAAAATTGGATGAAGGTGGTCAAAAGGTACAAACTTCCAATTATAAGACAATTGAGTACTAGGAATGTAATGTACAACATGATGACTATATCACCAGCGTGTGGTATATTTGAAAGTTAAGAGAGTAGATCCTAATAGTTTTCACCACAAGGAAAGAAAATTGTTTTTTTTTTTTCATTTTTCATTTTGTCTATATGACATGATAGATGCTAACTAAATTTGTTGTGGTAATCATTTCACGATATATGTAACTCAAGTCATTAAACTGTATGCCTTAAACTTAGACAATAATTTACATCAATTATATCTCAATAAAACAAAGAAAAATAAGTTATGTAATTTTCAAAATTATCATAAAATAAAACTTACTTATTATTTTCAAAAAAATTAATTTTGTATAAAACTATCTTTGGTATGTTCCCCAGTATGCCAATGAGGGACTTATTTTCTATGAATTTATTTAGGCAAATATTTTTCTTCATATAAAAATTTAACTTAAGAAGCAATTAAAAACCTGAATAAATCTATAATCATTTAAAAAATATCAATAATTCAGATATCAATGCATTTCCAATTTAAATCTTGATAAGTTTTTCATGGAATTTGAAAAGCTGATCCTAAAATTCACAGAACTTAAAAATGGCAAAAATGTTGACCAGTAAGAATAAAGAATGAGAACATGATCTATCAGATATCGTTATGTTTTATAGCTCAAGCAATTAAAACAATATATGTTGGCTCAGGGATGGATATTCATGCCAAAGTAATATAACAGAGATTTGCAAAAGGAGGATCAATGGCGAAAACATAGACTGATTGCAACAAGATCATAGGTCCACAGGTTACCTAATTAGAAAAAAAAAGAAAGAAAGAATGCAAACAAATCCTGTAAGAATTATTCCACTCAGTATGATAGATTAACCACAGCAGAAAAACAAAGAAACAAAAAATAATAAGGAAAGCAAAAGAGAGAAATTAACTAATTGCAGATTTGGAAAATAGCAGAACTAATAAATCAATCCAATTTCTGGAATATGCAAAATATATTAGAAATTATTTCATTTAATGAATAATAAAAGTAGAAAGCATGAAAATGTACAAAACTTAAAATTCTAAAACAAATGTTACAGAGAAAAATAATCGTAAGTAGCTATTTTTGTCAACTGTTAACAAATATATTTGAAAATCTGAGTGATTTGGATTAGTTTCTAAGAAAATATAAATGATGAGAACTGCACTCAGAATAGATAGAAACTGTTAAATGTATGTTGGAAATCCAAATTCCATAGAAGAAATAAATTTTTTCAGAGAACTGCATCCCTCTCACCATCACCAGCCTGCACAAAAGCCCCAGGCCTGCATGATTTCCCCGGGGGAATTCTACCAAAATATTTAAAGAAGATATAACTCCTCATGCTGTATTAACTACCATAGCAAACAGAAAAGGAGGGAAAGCCTTTACTTTCATAGTTATAGCTTTAATACTAAAACTTGAGGAAGATAGGAAAAAATTAAAACTACAGCATATTTTTAACATCCCTGCTGAGTCATAAATATTGCTAAACATATAAATATATATATATACCACAGGGGTAAGAAAGGGGTAAGAAAATATGGTATATGTATACAATAGAATACCTTTCAGCCATAAAAAAGAAGGAAATCCTGTCATTTGGGATAACATAGATGGACCTTGAGGGCGTTACGGTGACTGAAATAAATTAGAGAAAGACAAATACTGCATGGTCTCACTTATGTGTGGAATCTAAAACAAACCAAACTCATAGAAAAAGGGATCAGATTTGTCATTACCAGAGCCTCCTTTTGCAATCATGTTACAAAGATTTAACATTATGCTCAAAAATGTTTTATGGCAACTATGTAACAACAGATCAATGATAGCAATTCCTTTAATAAGAATTATGTAATGAGAAAAAATGACAATGATTTATATAAACATAAGCGTAATTGCTGAAAAGGGATCTAATAAAATTCAACATTATTTTAGATAACATAGAAGTTGACATATACTTAATGCAATCTTTCTGTCTATATGATTATCTATCCTACTAGAAAGAAGGATAAAATAGACTTTAAACTACAAATGGTCAAAAGAGAAAAAGATAATGTTAAAGGGGATCAATTCATCAAGAAGATGTAACAATTGTAAATATTTACGCACCCAACATCAAAGCACCTAAATATACAAAGCAAATATTAACAAAACTAAAAGGAGAAACAGATAACAATACAATAATAGGAACTTTAATACTCTACTCTCAATAACAGATGGATCATGCAGACAAAGAAAATATAGGAAACAGGGGATTTGAACAACATTGCAGACCAAATGGACCTAGCATACATGTACAGAGCATTACAAGTGTCCATCAACAGGTGAATGGATAAAGAAAGCATGGTGTATACGTCCAATGGCATATTATTCAGCCCTTAAAAAGAAGGAAATCTTGTCACATGCAAAAACATGGATGAATCTTGAGGACATTATGCTAAATGGAATAAGCCAGTCACAGAAAGATAAATACTGCATGATTCCACTTAAATGAGGTATCACAATTAGTCAAATTCATAGAAACGGAAAGTAAGTGGTGGTTACCAGGAGCAGAGGGGAGAGGGAAATAGGAAAATGTTGTTCAATGAATATAGATTTTTAGTTTTGCGAGACGAAAAAGTTCTGGAGATCTGTAACACAACAATGTGAATATAATTAACACTTAAAATTGATAAGATGGTAAATTATATGTTGTGTTTTTTATCACAACTAAAAATTTAAAATTTATTAACCAAAAAAAGAATGAAAGATTTCCCCCTAAGATCAGGAACAAGAGAAAGATATCTGCTCTTGCCCCTTCTAGTCACCATTGTACAGTCATGTGTCACTTAACGATGGGGATATGTTCTGAGAAATGCATCAGTAGGTGATTTTGTGGTTGTGCAAACATCATACGGTGTATTTAAATCAAGCTCAAGAGAAGATGTAATCAAGAGAGTCAGTAAACACAAGATGTATGAGGCTGCTGCTGGCATAACATGGCATACGATTTTACAGTAAACTTTTTTTATAAGTAGAAAGATTATACTCTAAAATAAAGATAAATGATAGTACAGTAAATGCATAAACCAAAAACAGAGTCATTTATAATCTTTATCAAATATTATGTACTGTATATAATTGTATGTGCTATACTTTTAAACGATTGGTAGCACAGTGGGTTTGTTTACACCAGCATCACTACAAACATGTGAGTAATGCCTTGCACTATGATCTTACAATTGCTCTGACATAACAAGGCAGTAGGAATTTTTCAACTCCATTATAATCTTATGGGACCACATTCCTATATGTGGTCTCTCATTAACAGAGATGTTATATATATGGCAAATGACTGTACTGGAAGATGTAGCACGGGTAATTAGGCAAGAAAAAAATTATAAAACATCCAGATTAATAATGAAGAATTAAAATTATCTCTATTTGCAGATGACATAATTTTTCATGTAGAAGATTCCAAGGAATCTAAAACATACTATTAGAGCTATAAGTTCAGTGAAGTTGCAGCATACAAGATCAATATACAAAAATTAATTGTGTTCTGTACACTAGTAATGAAATATCTGAAAAAAATTTCATAAATCAATTACATTTATATATCTAAATAATAAAATACTTAGAGATGGATTTAAGAAAAGAAGAGCAAGACTTGTATGCTGAAAGCTACATAGAATTGCTGAGAGAAGTTACAGAGGAACTAAGTGTAAAGACCTATCATGTTCATGGTTTGGAAGATTTAATATAGTTAAGATATTCCCCAGAGGGATCTATGCATTCAATGCAATCCCTATTAAAATCTCAACTGCTTTTATTGAAGTAATACGAAAGCTTATCCCAAAATTCTCATGAAATTGCAAGGCAATCTGAATAGCCAAAACAATCTTGAAAAACAATGAAGTAGTGGGAGTAGTCACACTTCCTGATTTCAAAATGTACTGCAAAGCTACACCAATCAAACCAGTGTGGCACTAGAATAAGGATAGACAGATAGAACAATGCAATAGAATTAAGTGTCCATAAATAAATCCATACCTCTAGCAATTGATTTTTGGCAGGGGTTCCAGGGCCATTCAATAGGGCAAGAATAGTATTTTCAACAAATGGTGCTGGGGAAAGTGGATATCTACATGCAAAAGAGTGAATTTGGACCTTTACTTCCTACCATATACAAATATTATATATATATATATATATATACACATATATATGCAAAATATATCAAAGACTTAAATATGAGTTAAAACTGTAAAGCACTTAGAAGGGAATGTACTTGCAATTCTTCATTACCCTGGATTACATAACAGCTTCTTAAGTACTATAGCCAATGTACAAACAGCAAAAGGGAAAAAATGGGCTTCATCAAAATTAAAAGCTTTTCTGCATCAAAAGACATCAAGAAAGGATATCAAGAAACTGAAAAGGCAACTCACAGAATTGGAGAAAATATTTGCAAACCATGTATCTTATAAGGCAGTTGTTTTATAGAACTTCTAAATTGACAAAACTCAACAGAAAGGCAACCAATTTTAAAAATGGGCAAAGTACTTTAATAAATGTTTCTCCAAAGATATGAAAATGGTCAATAAGGATATGAAATGATGCTCAAGATCATTAGTCATTAGGAAAATATAAATCAAAACCACATGGAGATACCTGTTCACATCTGCTAGGTTGGCTATAATAAAAACAAAACAGAAAAGAACAACACTTGATGAAGATGAGAAGATCTTTTATTCATAAATTGATCATGGGAATGTGAAATGGCTCAGCTGCTTTCGAAACAGTTTAGATATTCCTCACAATGATAAACATACATCATATGACACAGCAACTCCACTCCTCGTCATATAACCAAAATAATTGAAAACTGTCCTCACACTTAAACTTGTTCACTAATGTTAATAGCATTAATAGTGGAAACAACTCAAATATCCATTAACTGATAAAGAGATAAACAAAAGTTTGGTATATTCAGGGACTGGCCTCGTGGTGCAGCAGTTAAGTTCACATCTTCTGCTTTGGTGGCCCAGGGTTTGCCAGTTTGGATGCTGGGTGTGGACCTACACACTGCTTGTCAAGCCATGCTGTGGCAGGCATCCCACATATGAAGTAGAGGAAGATGGGCATAGATGTTAACTCAGGGCCAGTCTTCCTCAGCAAAAAGAGGAGGATTGGCAGCAGATGTTAGCTCAGGGCTAACTTCATCAAAAAAATTATGGTATATTCATATAGTGGAATATTATCCATCCATAAAAAGAATACAGCACTAATACATGCTACAACATGGGTAAACCTTGAAAACATGCTAAGTGAAATAATCCAGTGACAAAAGACCACATATTCAAAAATACATCTCCATATATCATACCTTTTCTTATATCCTACTACATATCCTACTTTCCTTGCAAAGAGATATTTCCCTTATTATTTCTAGTAGTTTTAATTATGTATATTAATTGGACTTTTTAACCTTTAGAATCCTTCATTCCTAGTGAAAACTAAGAAGAAAGCAATTGTGGACTGTTTGTTACACTAGTATTCTCTGGATTGGAAAATTTATACATTTCATAATTTCTGGAAGTATATTCTTCCTCAAAGTAAATTTTTCAATATAGCACAAAACATGTTTAATAATAGACCCAATTATCTTTAGTTCCACTGTAAAAGAAAGCCAAAAGGGGATAAATATATGTTCAGTAATTAATGTTTCAGCATTTTATCTTATTTGGAAATGATCTAGATATTCAATGAATATCCATCATTTAACTCATCTTAGTATAACTTTAGGGTTTCAAGTTACCAAAAAGACTTTGGAAACTATTTTTAAGTAGACATACCAATAAGCATGATTATTGTTGAAAAGTTCATTTATAAACTTTTATCTTACATCTGTTTACTTGTTCTTAATAATTATATTTAGATTACTCATGAAAGTTTCATGAGACATTAAACAGCTAACCATCATTTTAAGTTATCTTTCATGCTAAGAAGTTCTGTAACAGAGACAACATGAACTTATTTGACTTTCAGTAAACCTAAGTAGAATAAAAGTTGTATGTTCACATATTTAATACTGATAACTCAAAGGACATGCCTATTCTAATTAAACTAACAAATTTAAACCAGATTTCACTTATCAGAGATTATCCTAGATCAAGTAGCTTGAAAAATATTTGGGGTAGTTTCTATATTTCTGGGAATATACTTGATTTGTATAAACATTTAATTTTCCTTAAACCAATTAAATAGAGCTCTTTACAAATTAATTTTCACAATACCATCTGGAGGTAGAAACAATTACACATTTATAACATACATCCATGAACAAACATAAATATACAGACAGATGCAAATAGAGATCTTATAGCTTTCATTTAAGAATTTTAGCCATGAGACAGGTACAATAATGCAAAACTTGCTAGTTTATAGAACAGTTGGACTGAAATTCTGTTTGTGGCAGGTGGAATAAATTAAGGTTACCTGCTCAGGTGGCTTAAAGTTTCTAATAATATTTGTGGCAAAGATTTTTAAGATTTTTATTTAACTTGTTTCCAAATAGCTTTGCCCTGTTTGTTTTTTTAAATTATGATAAGAAATATCTCCCTGTACTTTGCGTTTCAAAGAGATGGCCTAGATAAAAGTTCCTGGAGAAGATAGGTAAAACATTTGCATCTCAAAGGTGCGGGGAAAGAACGCAAGTTCCTCCAATGAATTTAGTTTTCTAAAGCTATAATTTGACAATACCTACAAGCCTTTATAAATGAATAACGGAGGTTTTGTGACTGGTTAAAAAGATGAGTGGGCTTTGAATTGGTTCTAGAGCTGCATTTCTGTTCTTGTAAAGAACCGATTTGTAAGATAAAGACGGTTGTTTCTATTTTTTTATTTTATTTTATTTTTGAGGAAGATTATCCCTGAGCTAACTGCTACCAATCCTCCTCTTTGTGCTGAGGAAGACGCCCTGAGCTAACATCCATGCCCATCTTCCTCTACCTTATATGTGGGACGCCTACCACAGCATGGCTTGCCAAGCAGTGCCATGTCTGCATCTAGGATCCAAACCGGCGAACCCTGGGCCCCCAAAGTGGAACATGTGCACTTAACTGCTGCAACACCAGGCTGGCCCCAGCTGTTTTTAATGTCTCAAAGAATTGGGTTGCAACCTGAATAACATCAAAGGGCTGACCCACTCATCCAACTACTTTTTCTTTAATTGGCTTCTTTAGATCAGGGAAAAGATCTTCAACTAATATGGAAATCAAAAGATTTCTATGTTCTAGATCTAGAGCTGGTTGTCTTTGGAATGTTTTTCTTTCCCTCTGGGTATATAGTTTCATTCACTTCAGGAGAAAAGGTCTAAAAAATATTCCTGGTTAGCTCTGAATATAAACTTCCAATTTGGCCAACTTCAGACCATAGAAGTCAATTAAAAAAATTGTTACAAAAATCTTGTCAGGCTTCTGCTGGGCAAAGAGTAAATATTCTTGGAAGTACTTCACAATCCTGTGGACACAAGAGATGTCCCTAAAGAGAGTGCAAATGATACTACCGTCCCAAGGAAAAAAGATTCAGGTAATTCCCCTGAGAGCTGGCAACAGTCAGGAGGACACCAGCCACAAATGAATCATAACTCTCATTTCTATCTGGTCATATCCACAAATGGGGTGCAATCCACATTTGTGTGTAGCCATATTTTTGGCGCCCCCAACCTGACTATTGCCAAGCTAAATTCTCAGGACAGAAAACGAGACAAATGAGAAGATAATATCTGTCCCTGGGAGAGAAAGGATCAATAACAAATGTGTCTGGTTTTGGAAAGGAAAAGACAACATGAAATTTTACATTCTTCTCTTGACAGGACAAACAAACAGAGATTGTGGAGAGCTGACTTTGGTAAGAATTTTAACTCCTCGCTGCCTTCTTCCAGTGTCTCCAGGATGCCATCTGCAGGGTCCTGAGTGAGTAGGGTTTAAATTAGAGATTGTAGCTCTGGTACCTATCAGAATTTTGACAAGATTTTTCATTAATGTTAATTTTAGTTTCCCCTTGGCTGTTTAAGGGAATGACAGGTAGTAGTTTACTGGAGAATCCGTCAGAGTCCAGTCAACCCTGAGAAGGGCCCACATAGAGGTCCTCCTACAAGGGTTGATATGGAGATATCTGTAAGGCCACTAACTTGGCAGACTTTTGTTTACAGTCTTATAGTCTCTTCAGAGTGAAAAGGTAATTTAGATAGAGGATTAGTAGACTATGAGTACTCAGGTAAGGCAGGATAGAGAGGAGTAGTAGGAGTCACATTAGTCTTACAGTCTTTTGTTTTAGGTACCTCTTGTGTCTTTAATTTTCATTAGCCATTTGCAATGAATATTTCAATGAAGCTGTTTCGGAATCTTGAATCTTTTGGGGGATTTTGCATGCCAATTAAAATAGACATGCCATTCTGTTTGTTTGATTTGGGAACCCTTACTTTCAAGTATGTTTCTTAAATGAACGATCTTGTCTAATTGGAACTGTAGGGGAAGAAAACTTTTCCCTGCTTCCCTTTTAGGTTCTTCGGCTGGTCTAATAATTAAATTGACCTAAAACAGATTAACAGAAGAAAAAAATAATAATTTCATACACAGGGGAGTCCCGTAAAAATATGAGAATCTACGAAGTGACAAAAACATGAAGCTTTTATACTTTTAAGACAAAGTGACAATAAATTTCTGAAGGATTGACAAGACAAAGGGATTTGGGTTTGGAGTAGCAAATTAGTAAAGTAATAATGTTTATTCATGCAGCCTTCTTAGCCCTGAAATCCCCATTTCTCATGGTAAGGATGCTTTCTACTCTCCTGGTACAGGGAGGGTACCTTTTATAGGAGATTAATTTTATCCTTTCAGTGGGACAAAGGAGGGTCAGAGTGTCCTTTTTGCACTGGCTGTTTCTCAAGTCACTTTAATTCAAAATAATCAATATCCCAAAGTGGCATACTGAGGTGGCATATTCTGCTCTCCTTCAGAACATTCCCCATAATGACCATTGTAATTCTAGCTTGTCTTAGTGAGATTTTGCCATTTTTGTTGTTATCTACAGCTTCTGGGATTAGAATTCTTAGACGTAATATAAACATGTGTGCTCAATTTTTGGAAACTTGAGGATCCCATTTCTTTAGCTATGCCTTGGGTCTCTTAGAGCTAAATTAGTACCTAAGGAAGATGTGCCACTGGGTTGGGGATTTTGTGGTGTTTTACAGTGTACCTCTTTTGCATAGAAATTTTCTTGAGTTTGCTGGGTGACCTAATATCTATTTAACCCCTTCCATCACCCATTTACCCCAGCACAAAAGTCTTAGAGTTAAGCGGCAAGCACTCTAACAGCTTTTAAGCGCTCGACCCATGTCCACCAATTTTGTACTTTGGCTTATGAGATTTTCATTAGCAATAAATCTATCATTACTTTCACAAGAAGATTTCTTTACAGTGACAGATGCCCTAATGCCTTTTAATAGTCTGACTTGTGCCTTCTTAGATTTTTATGTGCCATTGGCAAAAATAGTTGAATTTCTTGTCTTAATTTATTTCCCCAAGTCCCCCAGCAGTTTATGATGTGGATTTAACTGCAAGCTTTGTGAATCCCCTAGTGGCTGCCATCTCGCTTTCTTAGATTTCAGGCTACCCATTATTTTCTCTTATTTAAATAATCTTCCCTAATTCAACCAGATGTACTATTTCTGGCAGCCTGTGCATAGTTCCTGAGACTTGTAAGGACTTTCTAAAGGCAATATAGATGTAGATGAGATCAGTCGCAAACCCGAATATTGTGGCCCACTTATTGTCAGCTGGAAAAATCTGGAGTCTCTCACACCCTAATTATCTACCCATAAGGATTACGACAAATAAGTTCAAAGAGCTCAGAATGAAAAATAGGTAGAGCTCAACCTTAGAGAGGCTTACTGGAGATCCTGGAAATCCTGGACAGTGGCCCAAGAGGCAGCAAACCAAAAGGGCTGTGTGGGTCCCTTCAGCTGTATCTAGGAGCCATACCTGGAACCTTTAGCAACTGTCTTTGGATCTTATCTCATTATCAAAAAAGACAAAAGACAAAACTAAAACAGTTTAGTAATGAGTTTGATGTCTTTTGTTCAAAGGAAAACAAGCTATGGAGTGAGGGAGTACAGTGCCTCACCAGCAGTGGAGCACTTTTCCTGAAAGATTTTGGGAAGAACATGACTTATAGAATGTTAGACGAGGCAATGTGGAAATGGGTCATGATTGGCTGGGAGGTCAGGAATTTCCTTATAAGGCTAGCAGGTCATATTTTCTAGGGTAAGGTAAGCTAGCTAAAGCTGAGTTGGAGAATCGTGATAGGTGTATGTTAGGTTTCCTTGACAGGTGTTTCCTGTAAGTACAAGCTGACTTGGGTTTAGATTTGTGACTGGGCTGAGCCACTGAGGCAGTCTCCATTTTATGGGTCCTGATGTATGAATTAACTTTATCAGCTCCAGGCTCAGAGTACTTCATAGGATGTTTATATTACCTTATATTATGTTGTGTTATATTATACAATATATTTAAAACATTATATACTTAATATATAAATATCTTTTATATATAATATTGAGATTTTTTTACTCATGTAAATGTTAGCAGACTTGATGTCAAGCTATAATATATTAAATATATTCAAATCATGTGCTGCATAATGAGGTTTTGATCAACAACAGTCCACATATACAATGCTGGTCCTATAAGATTATAATGGAGCTGAAAAATTCCTATTGCTTAATGACATTGTAGCCATCATAATCTTGTAGTGAAAAGCATTACTCACATGTTTGTGGTGATGCTGGCATAAACAAACCTGCTGTGCTAGCAGTTGTAAAAAGGTATAGCACATTTGAGGCCAGCCCCATGGTGTAGTGGTTAAATTCGCTGTGCTCTGCTTCAACAGCCCAGGTTCATGTTTTCAGATCCTGGCTGTGGATCCACACCACTCATCAGCCATGCTGTGGCAGTGATGCACATATTAAGTGGAGGAAGATTAGCACAGATGTTATCTCAGGGCTAATCTTCCTCAGCAAAAACACACACACAAAAAAAGTATAGCACATTCGATTATGTACAGTACATAATACTTGATAATGATAATAAATGACTCTGTTATTGGTTTATATTTTTACTATACTATACTTTTTATCATTATTTTAGTGTACTTTTTCTACTTATAAAAAAGCTTACTTTGAAAGAGTATGCCATGTTATTCCATGGGCAGACTCATATATCTCATGTTTACTACATCTCTTGAGTGTATCATTTTTTCTTTTGCTTGATTTAATCTCATGTTGTTTTGTTCATGATGGCCCCTTGGTGTACCAAATCCACTGCTAATGTTGCAAGTAAGAGGCCATGTTGAGTTATTGACCTGGAAATGAAGTTAAAAGTGATTAAGGACTATGGCTGTGGAATCAGTGATGATTAATGCTTGCCAGTCAGGCAAGTAACATTCCACCATAACTACAATATTGAAGAACAAGAACAATGTGATGGAAACTGTAAATAGATCTGCTTCATTAAAGGCAGCAAGACTGACACAAATTTGAGAAAGTCCTATATCGAACATGGAGAAACTTCTAATGACTTGGATTGAAGACCAGACACAGAAGTGTATCCTTCTCAGACTCATGGTAATCACGGCCAAAGCAAAATTTCGTTGGCAATGTTGTAAGGAAAGGCTGGACTCCACTGTGATGTTGAATTTACTGCTAGCTCTGAGTGGTTTAAACAATTCAAGAATCATTATTCACTACATAATGTGAAAGAGAATGGTGAGTCTGTGAGTACTCGTGTGAAGGCAGCTGAAACATTTCTGGAAACTTTGGACAAACTGATTGTGGAGGAAAATTGCTCAGCAGAGCAAATATTCAATATGGATGAAATCTCCCTATTCTTGAAACAAATTCCTGAAAGGATTTTTGTCCATAATGAGGCCAAGTCAATGCCAGGTTTCAAGGCTTTTAAGGACAGAATGACAGTCTTGCTTGGGGGCAATGTTGCAGGCTACAAGTTCAAACTCTTTGTGATCTGGCCCAATGAGTACTCCAGGACCTTTAAGTATACCAATAAGCATCCACTGCTCGTGTACTACAGAAGCAATAAGAAGTCATGGATGACCTAGTTCCTCTTCCAAGGTGCCCTCATGAATTGCTATGCCATCAAAATGGTCAAGTACCGTTTGGAGAATAACACACATTTCAAGATTTTGCTTATTGTTGATAATTCTACAGCTCATGCTTCTTATATTGGTGATCTTCATGCCAATGTCAAAGCAGTGTTTCTCCCTCCAAATACCACCTCTTTGATTCAGCTAATGGATCAAGGAGTTATAGCAGCTTTTAAGGCCTACTACCTGAGGAGGACCTTTATCGAGGCTATTGCAGCAACTGAGGAAGACACTGAGAAGACTCTGATGCAATTCTGGAATGATTACAACATTTATGACTACATCAAGAATCTTTCTTGGGGATGGGGTGATGTCACTCATGAGTATATGAATGGCCTCTGGAAGAAGACACTAAAGAGATTTGTCCATGACTTCAGGGATCTGCCACAGATGAGGAGGTTGCAAAAATCAACCAGGTGGTGGTTGAGATGGCAAACAACTTTAACCTGGGTATAGATGAGGATAGCATTGAGTAGCTCTTAGAAATTGTTCCTGAAGAATTGCGTGAGGAGGAGTTGTTAGAATGGGATCAGGAACACATAGCTGAAGAAAAGGCAACAGAAAAGAAAACTGCAGGAAAAGAAAAAGAAAAAGAATCTCCAAGAAAATTCACAGTGAATGGTTTAGCAGAAACTTTTGCAGACCTCAATGAGCCTTTTAAAAAGTTTGAAAACATGGACCCCAGTACTGAAAAGTTTTCCATAATAGAGAGTAATGTTTACAGTGCATTATCTGCTTACAAGCAAATCTATGATGAAAAAAAAGAAAGAAGCCAAGCAAACCACTAGGGACATAAACCACTATATGTCACACAGTGGCACCTCCTCAAGAAGAGCCTCTGACAGGTCCTTCAGGAGGTATTCCAGAAGAAGGCATTATCATTGGAGATGACAGCTTCATTTTATTGTCCCTGAATACCTTCCAGTGGGACAAGATGTGAAGGTGGAAGACAGTGTTGATGATTCTGACTGCGTGTAAGCTTAGGCTAATGTGTGTGTTTTTTTCTTAGTTTTTAACAAAAAAGTTTAAAAAGTGATATACTACAATTTAGTTGGGTTTATTTTGGGGAAAATCATATAATCATTTCTACAGAGTTAAGTTACAGAGTAAGAGTGTGCATTCTTACAATGATAGAATAATAGATCAATTAAACATAATGCAGAATGCAAAAACAAACTCATGAATATGTGGACACAACTTATAACAGCATTCATACCACAATCCAGTGGGGAGAGGATGGTGTTTTTCAAAGCAAATTATGCTGCTTCAACTAAGTGGAGAATTTTTATGAAGAAAAAATACTTAATTTTTGCCTTATACCCTCTTCTGCATATGCATCACATGAATTGTAGATCTGAGTGCTAAAGACAAATAATAAATCTTTTGGAAGATAACATGGAAGACATCTTCATGATGAGTAGGAAAAGCACTAGCCATAATGAAGAAAAATTTATAAATTATAATTATATTAAAGTTAAGAACTTTTGTTACTTAACATTAAAAGAATGAAAGTATAAGCCATGAAGTGAAAAGATATATTAATAATACCAATAAAGAGCTCATATCTAAAACCTACAATTTATTTCAAAAGAGTAGAAAACAAAGTAGACAAAATAAAAGACATTTCACAATAAGATAAGCAACTTACCAACAGGCATAAGAAAAGTTACTCAAACTCATTAGTAATCAGCAAAATAAAACTGCACTTACATATGACTCATTTCCATCAGAATGGAAAAATTAAAAGAATTGACAATTTCAAGTGTTATGAAGATGTGGAAGAACTCATATGCTTCTGGTGGTAACATAAATTGGTATATCTCTCTGGAAATTAATGTGTCATTATATACTAAAGTTAAAGATTCTTATGTCCTGGAGTGACATCAGCAATGTGGCAGAGTGAACTGGCCCCTTGGCTTTCCCCATCTTGAACTAAAACTAAATGGGCATTCATTGACCAAGGGAGGAAACCCACACAGAACAACAGGACTCTTGAAAGACACACACATCTATACATTTGAGAGGGGATTGACTGGCTCTCCAGGAAGTGGTAGAGATAGGAGAGCAGTACCTGCCTTTCCCAGCAGCCATGTTCATGCACACAAATGCTTTCCAGCCTTGTATAAGCACCCAAAATTGGGAACATGCCTTGGGGCAACAGTAGGAAGAGGCAGCAGCAGCCCTTAGCCTGATCCTGATCACTGTCCTGTCAGGCAAGTGGCCCTTGCCCCTGTGGCCCCAAGGAGTCACCCTATCTCAGTTGCAATGAGGAAGCCCTGCCCACCAAGTACCTGCCCATGACTGGTGGGACCACAAGCAGAGATGGCAGCAGATCTATATCCTGGGGCAAGAACACTCCAGTCCCATGCAAGATCCCATAATGCTGCTGAGACGTGAAAGAGAGAATGTGCCCTGGGGTGAATGTAGGAAGAGGTGGCAGCAGACTTTAGCCTGCTTGTGATCATTTTCCTAGTGGTGGAGGAGAACAGTGTGTCCCCAAGGAGTGGTCTTGGCTCAATCCCCATGAGGAAGCCCCACCCACCAAGCAGAGTCCACATAAGCACCTGAATGCTCTCCAGGCAGGCACAAGCACCCATAGTATCCCCACAGCTTCCAGAAGACTGGGTGGGACCAGAAACTCTCCCCTATCCATTGCAGGTGGAACCTGTGACCTAATACTACCCCAACTGCCCTGACAAAAGATTAGTTCATCAAACACTATGAAAAACTGCAGCAACAATTCAGATCAGAAGGAAAATGACAATTCTCCAGAAACCAACACAGAAAGCACAAAAATTTACAACCTAATGACAGGAAATTCAAAATAGCTGTTATAAAGAAACTCAACAAGTTACAAGAGAACAGAGAAAGTTTGATGATGTCAGGAATAAAATGAATTTCTTCAGCAAAGTGATGGAAACTATAAAAAAAATCAAGCAAAAATGCTGGATATGAAAAACACACTTAATGAAATAAAAAATAATATAGAATCCTTAAGAAATAGAGCTGATTTTATGGAGGAAAGAATTAGTGACTTAGTGTATAAAAATATAGAAATTCTACACATGGAAGAGGAAACAGAAGTAGGATTTTTTAAAAAAATGAAGAAATCCTTCAAGAAATATCTGACTCAATTAGGAAAAGCAACATAAGTATTATAAGTATTTAATAGGGAGGATAGAGGGAGATAGAAGCAGAGAACTTGTTCAAAGAAATAATAGTTGAGAATTTCCCAAACCTGGGGAAAGAACTGGACTTAAACTACATGAAGCGAATAGAACACCTAATTACATCAATGCTGAGAGACCTTCTCCAAGGCATATAAAAATAAAACTGGCAAAAGTCAATGACAAGGAAAAGCTATTAAGGGCAACAAGGCAGAACAAAATAACATACAAGGAAACTCCTATCAGAATGTCAGTGGATTTCTTGACAGAAACTCTACAGGCTAGGAGAGAATGGAATGATATATACAAAATACAGAAAGACAAAAACTTTCAGCCAAGAATACTATATCCAGCAAAACTTTCCTTCAGAAACAATGGAGAAATAAAAGCCTTCCCAAATAAACAAAACCTGAGGGAGTTCATCACCACTACACTTCCCCTACAAGAAATGATTAAAGATGCCCTCACACCAGAAACAAAAAGACCAAGGTCTACAAAGCTTTGAGCAAGGAGATAAATAGAAAAAGGAAATCAGAAAACTGCAGCTCTCTATCAGAACAGATAGGGAAATACTCAATTATAATTTAAAAGATGAAGGGAAAGAATGTATCAAAAGTGACTATAAACACTTCAACTTAGTGTTGAATGTTTATATGTTCAAAATGTTAAAAATAGAATAATTTGTAACAACAACTCAGAAGGGGAAGAGAATGGGTATGGAACTTGCTTAGGTTAATGGAGATGAGGGGATATGACAAAATGGACTATTTCATCTATAAGATTTTTTACACAAACCTCATGGTAACTAGCAAACAAAAAATCAGAGCAGAACCACAATTCACCAAAAGAGAGAAAACTTCCTCAGAGAACCACAAAAGTGAAACAACTATCAAAAATACAAAGGAAGAGAAACAATGGAAACATAGAACAACCAGAAAACAAGAGATAAAATGGCAATATTAGGCCCTCATATATCAACAATCACTCTAAATTTAAAGGGATTGAATTTTCCAATCAAAAGACACAGAGTGGCTGGATGGATTAAAAAACAAAACCCAACAGTATGCTGCCTCCAGGAAACACATTTCAAATCTAAAAACAAACCCAGCCTCAGATTTATGGGATGAAATATGATACTTCAAGCTAAGGGCAAAGAAAAGAAAGCAGGTGTTACCATACTTATATCCAACAAAGCAGACTTCAAGTTAAAAAAGAGAATGATAGACAAACAGGAGCAGTATATAATGATAAAAGGGACATTCCACCAAGAGGACATAACACTTGTTAATATATATACACCTAACACAGGGGCACCAAAGTACATAAAGAAACTGTAAGCAGACCTAAACGGAGAAATTAACAGAAACACAATAATAGTAGGGGACCTCAACACCCCACTTACATCAATGGACATACCATCCAGACAAAAAGTCAACAAGGAAATAGTAGATGTAAATGAAACACTTGGTGAGATGGACTTAATAGATTTATAGAGAACATTCCATCCCAAAACAGCAGAATATACATTCTTCTCAATTGTGCATGGATTACTCTCAAAAATATACCTTATTTTGGGAAACAAGGCAAGCCTCAATAAATTTAAGAAGATTGAAATCATCTCAAGCATCTTTTCTGACCACAGTGCTATGAAACTAGATATCAATTACAAGAAAAAAATTGGGAAAGTCAGAAATATGTAGAGACTAAACAACATGCTATTCAACAACAATTGGATCAATGAAGTAATCAAATGAGAAATTAAAAAATACTGGGAGACAAACTAAAATGAAAAACATATCAACTCTTATAGGATGGAGGAAAAGTGATGATAAGAGGGAAATTCATAGCAATACAGGGCACCTTAACAAATAAGAAAAACCTCAAATAAGTAGTCTTAAACTGCATCTAACAAAACTGGAAAAAGAAAAAAAAAAAAACAAAACTCAAAGTCAGCAGAAGGAGAGAAATAATAAAAATCGGAGTAGAAATAAATTAGAGACTAACAAAACAGTATAAAGGATTAATGAAAGTAAGAGCTGGCTCTTTGAGAAGATAAACAAAGGTTACAAACCCTTCACCAGACTCACCAAGAACCAAAGAGAGACGGCTTAAATAAATAAAATTTGAAATGAAAGAGGAGAAATTACAACATATGCTGCATAAATAAAAAGGATTATAAGAGGATACTATGAAAAACTATATGCCCACAGATTGGATAACCTAAAATAAATGGATACATTCTTGGAGTCATAGTCTCCCAAAACTGAATCAAGAAATAGAGAATCTGAATAGACAAATTACAAGTAAAGAGATGGAAACAGTAATAAAAAAACTGCCACAAAGCAAAAGTCCAGGACCAGATGGCTTCCCTAGACAAGCCTACCAAACATTCAAAGAAGATTTAATATCTATCTTTCTCAAACTATTCCAAAAAATTGAAGAAGATAGAGTGTTTACTAACTCATTCTATGAGGCCCACATTACCCTGATAACAAAACCAAACAAGGACAACACAAAGAAGGAAAATTACAGGACAATAACCCTGATGAACACAGATGCAAAAATCCTCAACAAAATATTGGCACACAAAATATACAACAAGTATAAAGGATCATACACAATTATCAAGTGTGATTTATTCCAGGGACACAGAGATGGTTCAACATCTGCAAATCAATCAATGTGATACACCACATTAACAAAATGAAGAATAAGAATCACATGATGATCTCAATAGATGCAGAGAATGCATTTGACAAGATCCAACACCAAGTTATGTTAAAAGCTCTCAGTAAAATGGGCACAGAAGGAAAGAACATTAAAATAATAACGGCTATATATGAACTACCCACAGCCAACATCATACTTAAGGGTGAAAAACTGAAAGTCATCCCTCTGAGAACAGGAACAAGACAAAGGTGCCCACTCTTGCCACTCCTATTCAACATAGTGCTGGAGATTTTGGCCAAAGCAATTAGGCAAGAAAAAGAAATAAACGGAATCTAAATTGGAAAGGAAGAGGTGAAACTCTCACGGTTTGCAGATGACATGATTCTATATATAGAAAACCATGAAAAATTCATCAGGAAATTATTAGAAATGATCAACAACTTCAAGAAATTTGCAGGGTACAAAATCAATTTACAAAAATCAGTTGCAATTCTATACACTGACAACAACCTAGCAGAAAGAGAAATCAAGAATATGGTACCATTTACAATTGCAACAAAAAGAATAAAATATCTAGGAATACATTTAACTAAAGAGATGAAAGACATATACACTGAAAACTATAAGAAATTATTGAAAGAAATTGAAGAAGACAGAAAGAAATGGAAAGATATTCCATGCTCATGGGTTGGAAGAATAAACATAGTTAAAATGTCCATACTACCTAAAGCAATCTACAGATTCAGTGAAATATCAATCAGAATCCCAATGACATTCTTCAAAGAAATTGAACAAAGAATCCTAAAATTCATATGGGGCAACAAAATACCATGAATACCAAAAGGAATCCTGAAAAAAAAAGAACAAAGCTGGAGATGTCATAATCCCTGACTTCAAAATATACTACAGAGCTATAGTAACCAAAACAGCATGGTACTGGCACAAAAACAGACACACAGATCAATGGAACAGGATTGAGAGCCCAGAAATAAAACCACACATCTATGGACAGCTAATCTTTGACAAAGGAGCAGAGAACATACAATGGAGTAAGGAAAGTCTCTTCGATAAATGGTTTTGGTAAAACTGGACAGCCACATTCAAAAGAATGACAGTAGTCTAATATCTTGCACCATACACAAAAATTAACTCAAAATGGATTAAAGACTTGAATGTAAGACCTGAAACCATAAACCCCTAGAAGAAAATTTAGGCAGTACATTCTTTGACATTGATCTTAGCAACATCTTTTCAAATACCATATGTACTTGGATGGTGGAAACAAAAGAAAAAGTTATCAAATGAGACTACATCAGACTAAAAACTTCTGCAAAGCAAAGGAAACCGTGAACAGAATGAAAAGACCACACACCAACTGGGAGATGATATTTACAAATCATTTATCTGACAAGGGATTGATGTCCAAAATATATAGACCTCATACAACTCAACAACAAAAAAACAAAAAAGCCAATAAAAAAACAAACAACCCAATAAAAAAATGGGCAGAGCATATGAACAGAAATTTTTCCAAAGAAGATATACATATGGCCAGTAGGCACATGAAGTGATGTTCAACATCACTAATTATTAGGAAAATGCAAATCAAAACTGCAATGAGATATCACCTTACACCAGTCAGAATGGCTATAATTACCAAGACAAAAAACAAATGTGGAGAGGGTGTGGAGAAAAGGGAGCCCTCATACACCACTGGTGGGAATGCAAACTGGTGCAACCACTATGGAAAACAGTATGGAGAATTCTCAAAAAATTAAAGTGGAAATATCATATGATCCAGCTATCCCACTACTGGGTATTTATCCAAAGAACTTGAAATCAATGATCCAAAGAGATTTATGCACCCCTATGTTCATTGCAGCATTACTCAAATAGCCAAGATGTGAAAGCAACCCAAGTGCCGTTCTACAGAGGAGTGGATAAAGAAGATGTGGTACAATGTAGTACAATGAAGTACTACTCAGCCATAAAAAAAGACAAAATTGTCCCATTTGCAGCAACATGGATGGACCTTGAGGTTATGTTGTTAAACAAAAGACGCCAGATAGAGAAAGACAAATACTGCACGATTTCACTCATATACAGAAGACAACACATACATGGATAAAGAGAACAGATTAATGGTTACCAGGGGATTAGAGGGTTGGTGGGTGGGAAAAAGGGGGTAAAGGGCACATACGTACAGTGAGTGACAAAAATTAGACTATTGGTGGTGAGCACAATGAAGTCTATTCAGAAATTGATAAATAATAATGTGCACTTGATTACCCAATGTTATAAACCACTATGATCTCAACAAAATTGCTTGAAAAAAAAAGATATATATGCCCTATGCTCCAGCACATACATTTGTAAGAATGTATCTTTTACTTATAGTCACACATATGTAAAATATGCAACGATATTCACTATGGCATTTTTATAGTAGCAAAAGGCTGAAAAATATTCATCAATGGGGATTGGTCAAATGAATTCTGGTATTTCTGTGCAATGTACTACCCAGTTGTTGAAAAGAATGAGATAGTTCTATATCTACCAATATAAAACTATATGCATGATATGAGATAAAAGAGTAATAGGCAAGAGAATGTGTATTTCTTTTTTTTTAATTTGACTATTCTATTTTATTTTTTCCAATTTATGTATATATTTATTTATAAATTGTATACATGTACAACTACTACATACCATATAAAGTACAGTATAAAACATTCAAAAAATTTAAAGGATAAAATTAAAACAGTGGGCAGCAAACTTTTTCTTTTATTTTTTCCATTATGAATATATCTTTCTTTTTTGTTGTTGTTTAATTTTTATTTTTTTCGGATGTACATCATATTTCAAATTCTGGATACATTACATCATGTTCACCACCCGAACACTAATTATAGTGCATCCCCTCACATGTGACCCTGATCACCCCTTTTGCCATCCCCCTTCCCCCCTTCCCCGAGGGTAACCACCAGTCCAATCTCCAATGCTATGTGGGGGTTTTTTTGTCGTTTTTATATTCTACTTATGAGTGAGATCATATGGTATTTGACTTTCTCCCTCTGACTTATTTCACTCAGCATAATACCCTCAAGGTCCATCCATGTTGTCACAAATGGCTGGATTTCGTCATTTCTTATGGCTGAGTAGTAGTCCATTGTGTATAAATACCACATCCTCTTTATCCATTCATCCCTTGATGGGCACCTAGGTTGCTTCCAAGTCTTGGCTATTGTGTATAATGCCGCAATGAACATAGGGGTGCAAGTATCTTTACGCCTTCGTGTTTTCAAGTTCTTGGGATAAATACCCAGCAGTGGAATAGCTGGATCACATGGTAGATCTATCCTTAATTTTCTGAGGATACTTCATACTGCTTTCCATAGTGGCTGCACCTGTTTGCACTGCCACCAGCAGTGAACAAGGGTTGCCTTCTCTCCACACCCTCTCCAAAACTTGTTGTTTCCTGTCTTGTTAATTATAGCCATTCTGACCAGAGTGAGGTGATACCTCATTGTAGTTTTGATTTGCATTTCCCTGATAGCTAATGATGTTGAGCATCTTTTCATATGCCTGTTGGCCATCTGTATATCTTCTTTGGAGAAATCTCTGTTCAGATCTTTTGCCCATTTTCTAATTGGATTGTTGGTTTTTTTTTTGTTGAGCTGTATGTGTTCTTTGTATATTTTGGATATTAACCCCTTATCTGACATGTGGTTTGTAAATATCTTCTCCCAATTAAAGAAATAAAAGGGATCCACATTGGAAAAGAAGAAGTGAAACTGTCACTCTTTGCAGACGGCATGATTTTATATCTAGAAAACCCTAAAGAGTCCACTAGAAAACTTTTAGAATTAATAAAGGAATACAGTCAAGTTGCGGGGTACAAAATCAATGTACAAAAATCCGTTGTATTTCTATACACTAACAACGAAGTAGCAGAAAGAGAAATTAAGAATACAATCCCATTTACAATTGCAACAAAAAGAATAAAATACCTAGGAATAAACTTCACAAAAGAGGTAAAGATCTGTACACTGAAAACTATAAGACATTGTTGAAAGAAATCGAAGAAGACACAAAGAAATGGAAAGACATTCTGTGCTCTTGGATTGGAAGAATTAACATTGTTAAAATGTCCATACTTCCTAAAGCAATCTATAGATTCAACGCAATCCCTATCAAAGTTCCAACAACACTTTTTACAGAAATAGAACAAAGAATCCTAAAATTTATATGGAACAACAAAAGACCCCAAATAGCCAAAGGATTCCTGAGAAAAAAGAACAAAGCTGGAGGTATCACACTCCCCGATTTCAAATTATACTACAAAGCCACAGTAACCAAAACAGCATGGTACTGGCACAAAAACAGACACACAGATCAATGGAACAAAATTGAGAGCCCAGCAGTAAACCCACACGTTTATGGACAGCTAATATTCGACAAGGGAACCGAGAGCATACGATGGAGAAAGGAGAGTCTCTTCAATAAATGGTGTTGGGAAAACTGGACAGCCACATGCAAAAGAATGAAAGCAGACCATTCCCTTACACCATGCACAAAAATCAACTCAAAATGGATTAAAGACTTGAATGTAAGACCCGAAACCATGAGACTTCTAGAAGAAAACATAGGCAGTACGCTCTATGACATTGGTCTGAGCAGCATATTTTCAAGTCCCATGTCTGACCGGGCAAGGGAAACAAAAGAAAAAATGAACAAACGGGACTACGTCAAACTAAAAAGTTTCTACACAGCAAGGGAAACCATCAACAAAACGAAGAGAATGTGTATTTCTTAAAAGTGAGCTATCTATAGATATATTTCTTCTGTAAAACTATTTTACCAAAAACAAAATGGATAAAAGTAGTTGCCTCTAGAGATGAAAACTGGTAGTAAAACTTTTTGTATCTTTTGCATCATATGCATATCGTACCTATTCAAAAATAGCTTTTCAAAGAACTACAGAAATGACAGGAAGTAATACTTAATGATGCGTTACTTTGATTAGAAAGGAACCCTCAGAAATATGGCAAATGTAGGCCCCATATATGGTGTAATATTGAAAATAAGCACAGTCTCCAAAATTTACAGTTGTCTATGAGATGCTTGATAATAGTTGTTTGGTATTTGATACTTCTGCCTAATATATGTATTCTTTATATTAGTGCATTACCCTGACCAGAGGAGTAGAATGGTTTGCTAAAGTTATATTGGGGAGATTTTGTGAATTTTTTACTCCAATACATATATGCATCTTCTGCAGTCTGGGTTCAAACTGTGTAATAGTTGCACCTGCTAGTCTTAAAATGCAGCTAAAGAGTGAAGGGTGAACTAAATAGCCACTTGATTCCACTATTGAGACCAATGACTGCAGGTGTAAGTAATTTTCCATTCTATTATGTCTTTATGTCTCCTCCAGTTTACCACCAAATCATGTCTTTCAAAAATCTAGATTTCCGTTGTAAGTTGGGAGGAGCATATGACTTTTGAGAAGCAAACCAAAATTTGATTTTCAAAATGGATATGATATTTGTATTTAAAAGCTTTTCTGAAAAAGCAGGGGTTTTGTACCTAATGACAGATACAAGAACTGCCTCCCATTGTTTACACATTTTTGAATGTCTAAAAATTACCACAACTTCTCCTAAGGTTATCAGAATTTACTGCAAACAATTGTTTTCTAGAGGAACTTAATTAACAAGTATAGGTGGAACTCACATTTGCAATGAGTATTTCCCTGAAGAATTGTGCCTATCTTGAATTTTGGAAAATTAAATTACATTTTACTTGCAGTAGGGGAGTTTTCTATTTAAGGACAATCTTTGGTTTGTCATTTCAGTTTATTAGGCTTGCTTAATTAAATTTATCATAGTAGAGGTAAAATTACTCAGTACCTGGCATTGCTGTCCACTACCAAAAGCAGCATTTAATTTAGTTTAAAGAAAAAAACCTTATAGATGTTTGAACTTATCAATTTGGCCCACAAAATTGATTAGGTAGCCATTTGATGACAAAATCTTGAAGTGGAACAAAATAGCAAGCCTATATGGAATTTATTAACTATGTTCTTGGGAAACTTACACTGCAGAACTGGGAAAAGCATGAACCCCTTTCTTCAAAATATAACAAATAAAATATTTATCAGGCAATGTTCAGGGCAGGTGATCAATGCAAAGTTCTGTATTCAACACAGAGCAGGGGGAAATACATAGATCTAGGAAATGAAAACTATTGATAAGTTTAATAAAAGCTACTTTATCTGTTAACCAAGCAATGAGCACATATGTAATATCAACATGCATACTTTCCTTTTCTTCCCTCCTCATTCTTACTTCTCTCTCTCTCTCTTTCCACATACACATGCACACACACACACACACACACACACAGAGTATCTTTATTTCCCAGTACCAATAAATAAAATTGCAAAGATTTTTTTCTAATGAAACTTCCAAGTTTAGATTGAGTCTGTGTTCAAGACCTTTAAGAACTTGGAAGCATTTTCATAAATTGTTCCCTGGTGCCTTTGACCTAATTTCTGGAAACTATTTGAAAATCTCAGGTGTCTGAATGCAAATTTTATCCTTACAGTTCATTAATAGCTCTATAAAAGTTAAATATATGAGCTGCTGCAAATTGAAACAGCTAAACTATTTGCTTAATGGATACATAGCCTGGGTACCATAATACTAAGAGGAATATAAGGTCACAGTATCAATTTCACTCACTCATTTATTTTTTTCCTTTCATTATTCCTGCTTCTATGTGTTAAGGATGTAAATTTCTACTGGAATATATCAGATTAAAATGATAAAATAAAATGATGTAAGGTAAGAAAAAAGACACTGTTGTGGTCAAGGCCTAATTTGATAAAATATATACTATTTATTAAATAGTGGATATGGTATGATGTTAAATACTTATCCATATATATACAAATATATACATATAATCTCATTTAAAATAAAATGCAATAGGTTAGGTTATTATTACCATTTAGCAGATGAAAACAAGCATAAAAAGACAAGTATTTACTGAAGGTCATGCAGCTAGTAAGCAATAAATCTGATTCTAAAACCTGGCTTTTTCAAACTCTTTCATACTAACTTGGTGTTAGATTGTCTAAGCTCATATTTCATCTCTACAACTTATTAAATGCATGATGAAGCCATCTTCCTGCCTCATTTTGTTTGTCTGTAAAACAAGGATATTAATAAGACCTATCTCAAGGACATTCTGGAGAATAAATGAATTGATAGCTCTTGTATTAGCATTATTATTACTATCATTATTATTACTATCATTATTATTAATACACTATTTGAGGGGAAAAAGGAGATGAATTACCTTATTCTTATTTACTGAAAGAGCTTGATATGACTACTTGTCCTTGGTAATCCATAACAGTTGGAGAATGGAATGTTCTGGTTAGTTCAATATTGTGTTTGATAGAATGTCATAAAATTCATCCTATTCACATAATAGATTATTAAGGAATGTAAAAACATTAGATATACTATACTAAACATGTTGATGAAACTTTATCTTTTAAATGAATCAGAAAATGCTTTAGTATATGTTGGGGCTTTAGACTCATCAATAAAAATTTCACTTATATACTTTTGCTTACTAGACCAGCATGTAAGAAGTTTAGAACTCACCACTCCATTCTAAAAGTAAAAACTGAATAAACTGAAAAATCAACATCTCTTCTTAGATCTGTAAGAGAAGTGAATTCACAGGGCAAACTGTTGCTCCCCTCGGTTGGAGAGACCACAGCCTTAAACAGAAAATCACAATGTGCCAGAGTAGAAATCTCCAGGGAAATCAATGCCAGAGTATGGAAACTTACCTGAGAAGGAAAAAATATCAGGGTAGGGAAACAATCAAACTAAATGCTAGAGATAAAAAAATACTGTAACAGAATGAAGAATATCTTTGATAGGCCTATTAGTAGATTGGACATGTTTGAAGAAAGAATCTCTGAGCTTGAGGATATCTCAATAGAAACCTCTGAAACTGATGAACAAACAAAGCTGAAAAAAACCAAAGGAATGTTCAAGAACTGTGAGACAGCTATAAAAGATGTAACCTATGCATAAAGGAAATACAAGAAGGAGAAGAAAGAGATGAAGGAAAAGAAATATTTGAAATATTAATGACTGAGAATTTCCCCAAATTAATGTCAGACACCAAACCACAGATCCAGGAATCTCAGAGAACACCAAGCAGGATAAATGTCAGAAAAACCTACACCTAGATATATCATTTTCAAACTATAGAAAATTAAATAGAAAGAAAAATTGTGAAAGAAGCTAGAGGGGTGGAAAATAACCTTACCTAGAGAAGAGCAAAAATAAGGATTACGTTTGACTTCTCATAAGCTATTCATGCAAAAAGAGAGTGCAGTGAAATATTTAAAGTGCTAACAGGAAAAAAACCCCACCAATCCAGAATTCTATACCTTGTGAAATTATCCTTCAAAAGTGAAGGAGAAATAAAGACTTTCTTAGACAAACAAAAATTTAAGGAATTTCTTGCCTGCAGAGGTGCCTTTCAAAAAATGTTTAAAAAAAACTTAGAAAGAAGGAAAATAATAAAGGTAAGAAACTTGGCTCTGCATAGAGAAAGGAAGAGTATTAGAGAATAAATAAGTAAAGGTAAAATAAAATTTAAAACGTTTTATTTTTCTTGTTCTAAATTGATCTAGATCACAATGTGTTCAAAATAACATCAAAAATGTATTTTATTTTATTTATATACATATATATATACACACATACACACATATACTTACATATGCTAATGTATAAGTGAAATGAATGACAGCAATGATACAAAGGATGGGATGTAGAAATTAAAATTATTATTTTTTTATTATAGGCCACTCACACTACCTGTAAAATGGTATAGTGTGTTTTGAAAGTGGACTTGGATTTGTTGTAAATGTACGCTGCAAACTTCAGAGTAACAACTAAAAGAATTGTAAAAGAAATGTAACTGATATGCTAAGAAAAGAGACAAATAGAATCATGTGAAATGCTCAAGTAAAAGCAGAAAAGGCAGAAAAAGAGTGGAAGGCAAGAATAGGACCTAAGAACAACAAATAGAAAAAAGTAACTAACGTGGTAGATACTAATCCAACTATATCAATAATCTCTTTGAACATTAATAGTCTAAATGCATCAATTAAAAGATGGAGATAAGGCAACATGGGTCCAAAAATAAGACCCAACTATATGTTGTCTACAAGAAACCCACTTTAAATATATAGTTATGCATTACTTAATGATGGGAATATGTTCTGAGAAATATATTGTTAGGCTATTTTCTTGTGCAAACATCTTAGGATGTACTTGCACAAACCTAGATGGTATAGCCTGCTACACACCTAGGCTATATGGTTCTAATCTTATGGGATCACCATTGTACATATGGTCTATCATTGACTGAAACATCCTTGTACAGCACACGACTATAAAGACACAAATAGATTAATAGTAAGTGTATGAAGAAACATATACCATGCTAACACTAATCAAAAGAAAGCAAGAGTAGCTGTATTAATTTCAGATAGAGCAGACTTAAGATCAAGGAAAGTTATCAGGGATAAATAGGGGTATTATACAATGATAAAGAGGTCAGTTCTCCAAGAAGACATAAAAATCCTTTACGTGTATGTACCTAACAGCATTGTGCTGAAATCCATCAGGCAAAAACTGATAGAATTCCAAGAAGAAATAGATGAATTCACTATCACAGTTGGACAGTTCAGCCCCTCACTATCAGAAATGGACAGATCCAGTAGGCAGAAACCCAGTAAGAACATAATTGAACTTAACCTCATTAATCACTTCGATATAATGGATGTTTCTACACTGCTTGATCCAACAAAAGTAGAATATACATTCTTCCCAAGCTCAAATGGAACATTTACTATAAAACACTTAGAAGATAACATAGGAAAAAATCTAGATGATCCTGGGTCAGGTGATGAGTTTTTAGATACAACATCAAAGGCACAATCCATGAAAGAAATAATTGATAATCTAGACATCATTAAAACTAAAAATTTCTGTTCCACAAAATTCAATGTCAAGAGAATGAAAAGACAAGCAACAGACTTGGAGAAACTATTTGCAAAAAACACATCTGATAAAGGATTGTTAATCAAAATGTACAATGAACTCTTAAAGCTCAACACTAATAAAACTAATAATCTGACTAAAAATGGTCTAAAGATATTAACAGACACCTCAACAAAGAAGATGTACAGATGTCAAATAAGCATGCTTCATATAATATGTCATCAAGGAAATGCAAATTCATAAAACATGATGTCACTATAATACCAAACATAAGTGAAAACTTATGTCCAACAAATACCTGTACATGGATGTTTATAGCAGCTTTATTCATAATTCCCAAAACCTGGAAGCTACCAAGTCGTCCTATACAATGTGATGTAAACTATGTGATGGTCTGGAAAAGGCAAAACTATGGAGATAGTGAAAAGATCAGTGATTTCTAAGGGCTAGGAGAGAGGGAAGAATGAATAGGCAGAGCACAGGCAATTTTTAAGGAAGTGAAAATACTCTGTATGATATTATGATGGTGGATACATGTAATTACAAATTTGTCCAAACCCATAGAATGTACACCACCAAGAGTGAACCCTAAATTAACCATTTACTTTGGGTAATCAACATGTGTCAATGTAGGTTCATTAACTATAACAAATGTATCCTCTGTTGACGGATGTTGATAATAGCAGAGTTTCTTCATATGTTGAAGCAGGGGAGGTAGGGGAAGTCTGTTAATTCTGCTGAATATTGCTGTGAACCTAAAACTGCTCTAACAATTGATATCTATTAAAAAATTCACTTACCTTTGGTTTTTCAGCAATGAAATATAATGAGTTTAGTGTTATATATGACAGAAAATAGACTTTACTCTCAAGGAACAAACTAACTTTAATGCTTTGGTTTTATTCAAGGGACAAATTTGAAAGTTGAAACTATTCCACTTACTGATAGAGAAAAATTAAAAATTGTCTTTTTTTCTGAAATAAATAAACAAAAACCCATAATTCCATGATTGTAGGCAATTTTCCAGATAATACAGACCTTCTACACAGGGAACAGTGTGCTCTTAATTTCTACCTGCTTTGACTTGGCATTCACAGATGAATCTCTTTCTAGCTAGTATCCAAAAAGAAAACAAAAGAGACTGTTCATTGGGGGTATACTAAGTTCACATTTATTAATAATTTCTTAAATTATCTCGTTGGTACAGAAACAAATAGCTATTTTCTAGGATTAATGAACAAGTCATTTCAATTAAAAGAAGTCATTAAAATGCAAGTTCCATTTTCTGAAGAAGTCCGGATAGCACTTTAAATAAATAGTCCATTTTCTTCAAAGATTTATTTGAGGATTTAATTGTGTATCTTCATTAAAAGTTAATAGGGTTCAAATACTGGGACTTTTATTTCTGGACAATACATAATAAGAGAGACTGGATTTACCAGCACTCTATGTGACCCCAAAACAAGAGGCAAAAAAACAAACAAAACCCCAACAAAGCATAAGAATTGATGATTTATAAGACAGTAGATAGAAAAAATAGGACAATGATCCATAAGAGATGGGGGAAACAAAAGAAAACAAAGCAAAAGAAAACAAAATGATGAGTCCCACGGCTGCTCTACCTTACTGTCTTCACGGAGTTTCCAGGCTATGTTGTAGAGAGAGATAATACAAGCTGAATCAGTCAGATTCTGAGTTCAGAAAAGAGAGCTGAGAATCTTGGGACACGAAGGTGAATAGAATTTATGGAACAGGGTAATAGAGAGGAGAGAGGTGCACAGAGAGAGAACTTTAGAAATATGTGTGTCATCATCCTTGAACATTGAGCAGAGTTCTGGTTGGTCAATGTCGGTAATGAAACTACTTTGAGGCAGGGAAAGAATCAACTAAGAAGATAGAAGGAACAGTGTTCAGCAATCACACAAGGCCAGGAATATTGCCTGTTGTAAACTGTAGGGAAGAAGAGCCTCATAATTCATGGGGCACTGGGTGGAAAACTCAGAAGGGTCTCATCTCAGTATTGGTAGTAACTAAATTGGACTAAATGGACCTGGCTAAATAATCTCAAAAGCAAGACTCAAAGAAATAAAACTGTTTCAAAGTGATTAAAATGCTTCCCATAACAAAGTACAAGAATATTTATAGGAATACAAAAATATGCAACATGTAACAAAGTAAAATGCACAATGCTTGGCATCCAATTAATAATTACCAGGCATGAAAAGAAGAAAGAATATACGACCTATAACCCAGAACTGACACAGACGTTGTTATTAGCAGACAAGGACTTCAGAACATTGATTATAACTGTATTTCAGATGTTAATGAAGTTAAAGTGAGATACGGAAAATATTTGTTAAATTCCCAAATCAAATCTCCAAAGATAAATACCACAATGTCTGAGACAAAAAATATACAAGAGATGGAATTAATGAGATTTTAGACATTGAAGAAGAAAAGATTAGTAAACTTGAACACACAGCAATAGACACTATCTAAAATGAAAAAGGGAAAACAAGACTCAAAAAATAAATGAAAAGTTGTATTTGTTTGTTATTGTACAACTTCAAGTGGCCTGAGACATGTTTAACTAGGGTTCCCAAAGGAGAAGAGAGAGAGAGGAGGACAGAAAAATTATTTAAAGAGAGAATGACTGTAAACTCAAAACTTTTGAAAACTACAAACCTACACATCCAAGAAACTCAGCAAGCCCCAAGCATAAGTAACGTGAAGAAAACACCACCACTACACAATATAGTCAAGTGGCTCAAAACAAATGATAAAGAGAAAAATTTTAAAGCAGCCAAGGGAAAAAATACATTTTACGTAAAGGAGTACAAAGTTGAGGATGAGCACTCTCACTTCTGTTAAACATCATCCTGGAGGTTAGAGCTAGTGCAATAAGGGAATGAAAAGAAATAAAAGGCACCCAGATGGATGAAAGAAATAACTGTCTTTATTTTCAGAATATCTGATGGAATCTATAAAAAAGCTATTAGAACTAATACTTTTCAGTACACAAATTGCAAAAATTATTTGCATTACTTTCTACTAGCAGAAAGCAATCAGAATTTGAAAAAAATTACCATTTACAATAGGATCCAAAAATGTGAAATTCATAGCAATAAACTTGACACCAAATCCTCAAAAACTGTACACTGAAAATTTCAAAATATTGCTAAGATAAATTAAAGAAGATATGAATAGAAAGCTGTGTTATCTTTTTTGGCCAAATGACTCAAGATTGTTAATATGTCATTTCTCCAAACTGAATTATAAATTCAATGTAATCCTTATCAAAATCCCACTAGGCTTTATAAGAAATTGAGAAATTAATTATAAAATTGGTGTGGAAATGCAACAAACCTTGAATAGCCAAAACAATTTTGAAAAGGAACAAAGTTGAAGGGCTAATATTGCGTGATTACAAGAATTATTATGAGCTACAGTAACCAAGACAGGATATCCAAATAGATCAATAGAACAGAAAAGAGAACCCAGAATTAGACATACACATATATGGAAACAGATTTTTTTTCACTTAAATTGTAGTAAAATACACATAACAAAATTTACTATCTTTGCCATTATTAAGTGTACAGTTCGGTGGTATTAAGTGCATTCATATTGTTGTGCAAGCGTCACCACGATCCATCTCCAGAACTTTTTTCATCTTGCAAATGGGAAATTCTGTACCCATTAAAACATAACTCTCCATTGCCCTCTCACCCCAGCCCCTGGCCACCACCATTAGACATTTTATCTTTGTGAATTTGACTACTCTATATGCCTCATGTAAGTAGAATCATACAGTACATGTCTTTTTGTGACTGGCTTATTTCACTGAGCAAAATGTATTTAGGGTTCATCTATATTGTAGTAGCAGTCAGATTCTCCTTCCTTTTTAAGGCTGATTAATTATTCTACCAAGTGCCTATTGACTGATGATAGGATAAAGAAGATGTGGTATATATATTCAATGGAATACTACTCAGCCATAAAAAAGACAAAATCATCCCACTTACAACAACATGGATGAATCTGGAGGGTATTATGCTAAGCAAAATAAGCCAGACTGAGAAAGACCAGCACCATATGATTTCACTCATATGTGGATTATAAAAAAAAGCATGGACAAAGAAAACAGTTCAGTGGTTACCGGGGTAAGGGGGTTGGGAGTGGGCACAGGGGATGAAGGGGATCACTTGTGTGGTGACAGACTATAAACAATGTACAACTGAAATTTCACAATGATGTAAACTATTATGTGCTCAATAAAAAATATTCCATTGTATCTATATCCCACATTTTGTTCATCTATTCCTTCATCAATGGATACTTGGGTTATTTCCACCTCTTGGCTCTTATCAATAATGTTGCTATGAGCATGAGTGTACAAATATCTCTTTAAGACCATGCTTTCAATTCTTTTGGCTACATATCCAGAAGTAGAATTTTTGGCTCATATGGCAATTCTATTGTTAATTTTTTGAGAAAATGCCATTCTGTTTTCCATAGCAGCTGCACCATTTTACATTCTCATCAACACTGCA